>NC_088411.1:1370000-1410000 GCF_034236695.1 Oncorhynchus nerka
GAGCACATTCCGGAGCGAGGCGCTCCTAAGCGTCTAAGCCAGACTCCCCTACTAAACTCAAGATTTTTAATTATACCCAAGACACATGATCTTCACACATACTGCAAGGAATACTCACAAATGGTTTCAGGTTCCAAGCAGTAGCAATTCATGGAAAACCATTGCAATTACACTTATTTCAACATTTTCTCAAATTGCTTGGCGTGTCAAGCCGTGCTTCTACACCTGCATTGCTTGCTGTTTGGGGTTTCCAGGCTGGGTTTCTGTACATCACTTTGAGATATCAGCTGATGTAAGAAGAGCTTTATAAATACATTTGATTTGATTTGAAGGCAAATACCCTCGCGGAATGTGTGCCTTACTTTGGAGATGCCTGTCTTATATTGATGGACTGTACCATCCCAGGACAGCTCGACAACAAAAAATCTCAGTCGACCAACAGCCTATCGACCAAACAATCAACCAGACGACTAAATGGGGTCAATGAAAAAGCTAGTTAGCTACCACATGTTCTTGTCAAGCCGTCAACAGAGTAGCTAGCAAGCAACAAGATATGACAAATAACAGTCTAAAAACTACTTGAGGACAAATAAATCAGATTTGACCGTTCAGACGCGAGTCACATTGGAAGGAATCAGATTTGTATTTGACATCCAATAATCTACGAAGGTGGTTTGAAATGTGGCTTGAAATATCCAATTCCATGTGCTTTTTGGCTATTCAGACTGCAGGAAAAATAACAGATTTTAATCGTATATGCATTATTTATGCAAACAAGGCTTAAATTGCTCTGACATTCCTCCCCTCTGTCGCCATGTTAACATCTTCCCAATGAACTGACCCTGAGGAAGGTGGAAATGTGTTGGTCAGATGGCTTTTGTCTTGTACAACATAATAATGGATTCTAAAGGGTTAACCAGGAGTGCTATGTTAAAATATTTCTTAATTACCAAGAAGGGGACTTGCATCCTAATAGCACCCCTTCTACCTCACAATAAGCATAATTAGCATTTTCTCCAACTAGCAACTTGTCTGTTGCCTTTCTCCTTGGATGCAGTGATTGATACAGGGCCCCAAACATTTTCAGCCCACATACAATGAACCTCATTGTAGGTACCTGTTACAATACACCTACAGTGTGGTGTACCTGTTAACATCTCAGTGTGAACGTGAGTGATCTAGCGGTTGAATTCCTTTATGGTGACGTCCATACAGTACAAACAAAGCTTTGACAGGCCTCTTTTAGCCTGTGCAGAGTGCAACGCAGCCCCACACTACTGAGGAGCATACCTTCGTTGAACATCACAGAGTTGATCGGTGCTTGCTGCGATGGCGGTCGCGTGTCTCGCTGTCTTCGCGATAGCACACGACCACAGACCACCCCACTCACACATAAACACACCACCACCAGCAAACCGTCTGCGTTTTGCTTTCAAAGCCAAACGTGGCTTTCCAAAGGTCACTCAACGGCTCGCTCCAGCCAAGCCGAGCTAAGCCTCCTCTCTTCATTTCCTAGCAGGCAGGGTCCCTATAGCTCTTCTGTTTCTGCTCCCCTTTATTCGCTTGCTTCTCCTCGGCCCGGAGTTTCCATGCAGACGGCTGCCAGAGAGCGCCCTCCTCCCCTCTTCCTTTCCTCTCCTGGTATAATCATGGCTGCGAGACTCTCTCTCTCTCTCTCTCTCTCTCTCTCTCTCTCTCTCTCTCTCTCTCTCTCTCTCTCTCTCTCTCTGTGTGTGTGTCTTTTTCTGCAGCCAACGTCAGCTCACAGGGGGAAAATAATTACACATAAAACATCCTTTTATTGGACGGGGAGAGTTGAGAGGCTGTTTTACACAGCTACACCTTTCTATTATGAACAGCAGTCATCTGGTCCTGGCTCTGGCTCTGGCCCTGGCTCTGGTCCTGGCTCTGGCCCTGGCCCTGGCTCTGGTCCTGGCTCTGGTCCTGGCTCTGGCTCTGGTCCTGGCCCTGGCTCTGGTCCTGGCTCTGGCCCTGGCTATGACTGCTTGCTCCCACCAGCTCCACAGCCCCATTCATGAGCAGGAAGCCTTGGTGTGCGGCACGGGCGCTTTATTTTTTTGCAGGGCGGTGGCTTTACGAGTGCAACTGACGCTGGCTGGCACGAGCCTAGTAGCCACTCTGTTTATGTTCACGCACCGGGAGAGAAATGAAGTTGTGACAGACTTTACTATCTTTTCAAGGAATGTCTTCCTTGTAGCATCCAAATGTGTTCATTAAAAAAAAAAATTCACTAATCAGCAAATACTGAAACAAAATTGCAAAGATCAATGCCGACTCTAGTAACTCTAGGTGCTTATAAAATGGGATGATTAGAATGTTGTCAGTGGACCAAGTTCTTTGCCATGGCTAATCAGCTATTGCAGTTTCCTGCTCCTGGGGACCCAAATGGCTGCACATTTTTTGTTTGTTGCCCTAGTACTACACCCGATTCCAATAATCCACTCATCATCAAACCAGTGATTAGTGGAATGAGGTGTGTAGTGCTAGAGTGAAAACAAATATGTTCCCCCCCTTTGGGTCCCCAGGACCATGATTAGGGATCCCCGATCCTTTGTATCTCGCAGTTTGTAAATCGGTCATTGTTGCATCGCTGTATCAAAGGAGCTTGAATAGCTTTTTTATTTTATTACCATCCAACAGCTTTGTATTGTACCTCCTGAATTGTACTGTACATTTTAAATCTTTTTCTTCTTCTCACCCAGTCAACAAACACTTACTCAGTTAGCATTCTTAGTCTGCATTTTGCCTTATAAGATTAGTCAAAATGCAGTAAAACGGGTAGGAATCGACGAAGTAGCACCACCGTTTACATAAGATGACCACGATCTTAGCTCTCCATTACCTAAAGAACTCCCAATCAGGGTGGGGGGAAAAATGGGTGGCTATGGCGAAGAAACACTCGCTTTTTATTGCCCAGTTTCTTTTTTCTATTCTTTCGTGCTTCAGGGAATTCGCATGGACTTATTCCAAGGGCACTCCCTCCACCTCTTGATCATTTCCCTTTTATTGCACCTTTTGATTTTAAGGCCACTTCTTACAATAGGGTCCTATTTTTGTAACGCTAAATGGCTGCATAGACAAGGCCAAATTAGAACTGCTTGTTGCAGAGTCGGCCCTTAAAATTGAAACATGCAGCTCTTCATTAAAGCCCATTACAAACATGGAGTGAATGGACCTAGGGATAATGTGTGTGTGTGTGTGTGTGTGTGTGTGTGTGTGTGTGTGTGTGTGTGTGTGTGTGCATACAAAAGGTAGTTACACCCCCATCCCAATCCCATCCCGCCCGAAGACCTAAGGGATCAAACTAAATAAACGTACATGGGGAAAAAAGAAGGAAATAAAAATAAAAACTCATGAGCAATATATCACAAAGTGAACACCTTTCTAATGTTGAGTTGCACCCCCTTTTCCCCTCAGAACAGCCTCAAGTTGTCGGGACATGGACTCTACAAGGTGTCGAAAGCATTCCACAGGGATGCTTCCCACGGTTGTGTCAAGTTGGACCCTTTTTGATACACGCAGGAAACTGTTGTGTGAAAGACCCAGCAGCATTATAGTTCTTGACGCACTCAAACCAGTGAGCCTGGCACCTACTACCATATCCCATTCAAAGGCACTTAAATATTTAGTCTTTAACCTGTCTCTTCCCCTTCATCTACACTGATTGAAGTGGAACCCACAAACACCAGGGTTGTGGGGTTGATTCCCACGGGGGACCAGTACAACAACATGCACTCACTACTGAAACTACTGCATTTGCTGTTTGTTTGGTTGTGTTTCAAATGGATGATATTACAAAGGTGAGACAATAGGGCTTGAAATGACTGCAATATGTCTAAATATAGTAACAATCAAATTATAAACGACTTACTATAAGATTTCACCTTTCTTACAACGGTCAAATAAATGTGATCATACTTAGCGATAGTACAATATTGGCACCGTTTCATATAACTAAGGACAGACTTCTCTGCCAAACGTCCACTGAGCGACAGACACCATTCAAATATGTGCAGGCTCGTTAAAACTTCAGCTTTAAGTACAAAGTTATATCTGTGACCAAGAGACAGTGGTCTGGTTTAAATGCTATGAGAATTATTTTTGTGTTCCTGTTGATGCACATGAGAACATCACAGCGAGATGGAACTGCTATTGGTGCATCCGCCAGACTCTCGTTCCATATGCACAGCCACGAGGTTCACAGGCACAGGAAATCGCTCCTTTGTCTGGATAGGCCAGAAAATGTCACGTGTCGCTCCCTATTCAAATATACGATTTCCTGTGTCTGTGAACCTCACAGCAGGGTTCGATACTGCGACCAAAACAGTCGCATTTGCCAATGTTTGACTTGGCAGTGTGACACACATTTTGTATTGGTTGCAAGGGTGCCTGTGCCATTTTTTTTTTACCTGGTCACGTTCGTTTCTGGTCCACAATTTGCTTCTTTTTTTATGATCATGATTTATTTAAATAGGCTGTCTGTGTGTGTCAGAGGTCGACATACACTACATAGCCAAAAGTATGTGGACACCTCGTCGAACATCTCATTCCAAAATCACAGGCATTAACATGGCGTTGGTACCCCCTTTGCTGCTATAACAGACTCCACTCTTCTGGGAAGGCTTTCCACTACATGTTGGAACATTTCTAAGGGGGCCTGCTTCCATTCAGCCACAAGCATATTAGTGAGGTTGGACACTGATGTTGGGTAATTAGGCCTGGCTCTTAGTTGGCGTTCCAATTCATCCCAAAGGTGTTCGATGGGGTTGAGGTCAGGGCTTTGTGCAGGCCATTCAAGTTCTTCCACACCAATCAAAACAAACCATTTCTGTATGGACCTCGCTTTGTACACGGGGACATGCTGAAACAGGAAAGGGCCTTCCCCAAACTGTTGCCACAAAGTTGGAAGCACAGAATCGTCTAGAATGTCATTGTATGCTGTAGGGTTAAGGTTTCCCTTCACTGGGGGCCTAGCCCAAACCATGAAATACAGCCCCATACTATTATTCCTCTTCCACCAAACTTTACAGTTGGCACTATGCATTGGGGCAGGTACCATTCTCTCTGGCATCCTCCAAACCCAAATTCGTCCATTGGACTGCCAGATTGTGAAGCGTGATTCATCACTCCAGAGAACACGTTTCCACTGCCATTGTTGCTCCGGGACGTTTCCACTTCACAATAAAAGCACTTGCAGTCGACGGGACAGCTCTAGCAGGGCAGAAATTTGACGAACTGACTTGTTGGAAAGGAGGCATCCAATGACGGTGCCAAGTTGAAAGTCACTGAGCTCTTCAGTACGGCCATTCTACTGCCAATGTTTGTCTGTAGAGATTGCATGGCTTTGTGCTCGATTTTATACACCTGTCTGGCTGAAATTGCCGAATCCACTAAATTAGAAGGGGTGTGAGGGCAGAGAGTGTGTAGCTCTCAAACAGCTGGTTGTTGCGTGGAGCGAAGACTGACAGCGGTAGAAGCATGAAAGTGTAGGAAAGATTTTCCAAGTTATGATATCGACCAGAAGGCCTAAATGCTAAAACAAGAATGGATAAATCTTGGTTCAATATTTGCGATGCGCAGTTCAGTCATCGTGGAATTAGCCTACCTTGAAAATCAGACATTTCCTCTAGGCTCCTTGGTCCTTGAAAAGTCATTGAAGTTATGGTAGCCGATTTAGAAGTTATACTTCTCCCCCTCAAATATTCTGTGATTTCATTTCTGATCAGCTTTAATGGGAGATGTGGGCTTCACGTTGGTCTTCCATACAAAGTGTTCCATTACAAAGGGAACCCAGATTTTGGTCACTTTCTCATTTTAAAACATGATACAGTCACCCCTCAATATCTTTTCAACATCTCAAATGGCAAGACTGACTAGCTACCACATAGACAGACATCTTAAAGTGGTAGTGCATACTTTTTTCATACATTTTGGGGGGATTTTTTTCTATAGGCTATTACAACAATTACATATGAAATGTAGGTCCTTGAACATTACGATTAAGTGCTTTAAAAAGTGCTTGAAAGTCCTTGAATTTAACTTGTCAATGTCTGTATGAACCTTGTATAGGCTGCTTGCACAGCCTTCAAATGAAAGATACCACTTTGTGTTGCCGTTAGCGATGTTAATGATAGCCTAACCGGCTTCCAGTAGATGGAAAGGCAATTAAAAGGTAACTACAAAGTAGCCTAATGCAACCTAGCAGAATCATGATTATTTGCATCAATCCTGCGGCCATTTGTTTTGAAAACTCCATCACACGTGCACTACAGAAACACCACTAGCTAAACACAACTATCTGGCTGGTGAGCACCATCATTTAAAAAATCTTACATTTCTCAGATTTTTCCAAGACCTCAACAATTGTTCCCTGATGTGGTTTAAACATTGTTGTGGACATAGACAATCCCGTCATGTTGTTTTTCTATAAGAAAAAGTGTGATTTTGAGAGTGCAAACATGAAAAAACTTCTACCTGTTTTTATTTTTTGGGTCGTGGTATCGGTTTTGTATCAAGTATTATTCTTTTTTAAATTGCCCTCTAGAGGATTTTGCACTTCATTTTAACATTTTCTTTTCTTTGTTGTTACAGTAAATCTATCCAAATCGACGTAAGAACAAGGGCACACACATTTATTAGCCTGGTTCTGTATGGAATGCAGGCACATTATGGGACACAAACCAGGTCATTATCAATTATTTAAGAATATATATATAAAAATAAATTGGTATGGCCCAATCATGTGCTGATGCCACTAACTGAAAAAGTTTGTAGCACCAGTGCCAACAGTGGAAAAAGTTAGTGTTGAACCCTGCAATAGTGCATATGAATCAAGACAACCAGCGCTTTAGGGAGTATAAAACAATTGATGTTGAGCCATTCACACTGTGCACTGTGCACAGAACCGGTCCAGAACCACTCAAAGTCCCCTATATAGGACTTAACATCTTATGAGGATCTTGAAATGAACAAAGACTATCATCCCCGTAGATATCACCCAGTACATGAATTCCCCTATCCTTCCATTGAGGAAAACGTATTAGTCGATGACCAAGTAAAAGATCTGAGTTGTTAAAAATAGGGGACCCCCCCGCGTGCCATTTACGTTAGATATTAAAGGATTTTTCTGCAGTGCGCCAGGTAGTAACCAGCTGTGGAACCAAAATGTAGCTTAAATTGTTTGATGGAAATATTCGAAAATAGGAGATCTTGGAATCTCCAAGGGTGCACCAAGCCTTCCTCCAAAGCACGCCATGACACGGTAGAAGAAGAATCAAACCAAGTGACTAGAGGGCGTAAGCTAAAAGACCGGTAATATAATAAAACATTTGGAAGAGGTAAACCTCCATCTTTGTATTGTTGAGAATTTCATACGCAGGTGTTTGCCCTTCCAAATGAACTTGGAGACAAAAACATTGAGCTGACAAAATGAACACAGGGAAGCACATTCATTTTACTAATAGCAATGTGAGCTCGAAGGGAATTTGGAAAGCTAGACCATATGTCTAGATGACAATTAACCTTATCGATTGTGTCTGTGTAGTTTCTCTTAGCAATAACATTTAAGGCGGGAAGGATTTCAACACCAAGATATTTGAAATTCTGAACTACTGAGATAAAGGGATAAAACCAGGGAGACTGGTAGACTTGCAGCCTCATTGAGTGGCAATAGAGTGGATTTCAGCCAATTGATCTTCAAATCTGGTAAAAAGTTGTAATGCCTTGTTAAGCTTTTAGTACACTGGGTTATAACAGCCTGCCTCCTTTTGACTGTCACTACACAGCTTACTGCAAGCTGCTTCAGTTGGCGAGCGCTCCAGTTTTTGGGTCATATTTCTGGCTCTCTCCCTCAGTCCCACGTCGGGTTTCCCCCGGGGCGATGAACAGAGAGATGTGTACAAGATATTAATTTGGCTACAGAGAGAGTAACTGAAAGTGCTGATGTTGTCCCTCCATCACTTTTTTTGTGTTTTTTATAGGACATGACCCTTTGCCCAGTGGGCCTCAATCCCATTCCCAAATCTTCCTGCATCATCATATTGTTCAGCTGCACATGATTACACTCCAACTAAGTTACATGCGACTGTTATCCATGCCTGTGACACAGATTTTGTTTTGATCCTCCCCCCCAAGATTCTGAGATCTGATATGTCGTCTGAATATATTGATCATTTTGACCATGACGTTCACCGACAGCAAGACTCATTCATCTCACCGGAGAAAGCACCCGAGCAAGCGATACAGCGCCCCTCTGCCTGAGTATTTGTAGCCCATGTATCTGATGCTGTTTGGCCAAAATGAATATGACATGTCATACTCTTTTTCGCCAGACAGCATCAGACACATGGGCTACAGATACTAAGACAGAGGGGCGCTGTTTTCCTCGCTTGGATGATTTCTCTGGTGAAATAGATTTATCCTCTTGCGAATTGAAGGAACGTTAATTGTTTTATTGTAAACATCTGTGGGGAAGCCTGGCTTCCCTTGGCATTCATGAATACAAACAAGCCAAGTGCGTTTTACACACAGAAGGTCCTGTTAAAAAAATGGAGACCCCTGAATGTCACTGTATAATTCACACTCTGGATGGCCTTTTCAAGTGAATTTACTGCTGTATGCTAATATCCTTATATAAAATCCTGACCTTTAATGCAAAAACTGTAACACGACTTTTGAAATTGATTAATGATATATTTGAACAGGGAAGCCAAACCTAAAAGTTGACGCATTTACCGCATTGAACCATTATAATTATATATTTTGAAAAAAATCCACCTTGCATCGATTTAGGTTCAAAATGTTCTGGTACCCCTAAACTGGGCCTGTGCCCCACTTTGGCTACCCTATTCAAAATGTTCTGGTACCCCTAAACTGGGCCTGTGCCCCACTTTGGCTACCCTATTCAAAATGTTCTGGTACCCCTAAACTGCGCCTGTGCCCCACTTTGGCTACCCTATTCAAAATGTTCTGGTACCCCTAAACTGGGCCTGTGCCCCACTTTGGCTACCCTATTCAAAATGTTCTGGTACTCCTAAACTGGGCCTGTGCTCCACTTTGGCTACCCTATTCAAAATGTTCTGGTACCCCTAAACTGGGCCTGTGCCCCACTTTGGCTACCCTATTCAAAATGTTATGGTACCCCTAAACTGGGCCTGTGCCCCACTTTGGCTACCCTATTCAAAATGTTCTGGTACCCCTAAACTGGGACTGTGCCCCACTGTGGCTACCCTATTCAAAATGTTATGGTACCCCTAAACTGGGCCTGTGCCCCACTTTTGGCTACCCTATTCAAAATGTTATGGTACCCCTAAACTGGGCCTGTGCCCCACTTTGGCTACCCTATTCAAAATGTTCTGGTACCCCTAAACTGCGCCTGTGCCCCACTTTGGCTACCCTATTCAAAATGTTCTGGTACCCCTAAACTGGGCCTGTGCCCCACTTTGGCTACCCTATTCAAAATGTTCTGGTACTCCTAAACTGGGCCTGTGCTCCACTTTGGCTACCCTATTCAAAATGTTCTGGTACCCCTAAACTGGGCCTGTGCCCCACTTTGGCTACCCTATTCAAAATGTTATGGTACCCCTAAACTGGGCCTGTGCCCCACTTTGGCTACCCTATTCAAAATGTTCTGGTACCCCTAAACTGGGACTGTGCCCCACTGTGGCTACCCTATTCAAAATGTTATGGTACCCCTAAACTGGGCCTGTGCCCCACTTTTGGCTACCCTATTCAAATGTTATGGTACCCCTAAACTGGGCCTGTGCCCCACTTTGGCTACCCTATTCAAAATGTTCTGGTACCCCTAAACTGGGCCTGTGCCCCACTTTGGCTACCCTATTCAAAATGTTATGGTACCCCTAAACTGGGCCTGTGCCCCACTTTGGCTACCCTATTCAAAATGTTATGGTACCCCTAAACTGGGCCTGTGCCCCACTTTGGCTACCCTATTCAAAATGTTATGGTACCCCTAAACTGGGCCTGTGCCCCACTTTGGCTACCCTATTCAAAATGTTATGGTACCCTAAACTGGGCCTATGCCCCACTTTGGCTACCCTATTCAAAATGTTATGGTACCCCTAAACTGGGCCTGTGCCCCACTTTGGCTACCCTATTCAAAATGTTATGGTACCCCTAAACTGGGCCTGTGCCCCACTTTGGCTACCCTATTCAAAATGTTCTGGACACGCCACTGCCTGTGGTGAAATGACCTTGTAAACTACAGTAATTAGTTGAACACCTACAGTAATTGATCACTACCACTGATATTATTATCATATGAGTTTTGATACTAATTAATGCAACACATGAACAGAACATGATGCAGTAATGTACTGTACAAGATGCAGATCATTTACAGTGATCTATTGTAGTCAAATGAAGAGAACACAGTGAGGTCCTCCATGTACAGTATGCAGAGAATGTGCAACCAATTTACTCTGTGTTAATTATGTTGATGGATAGATAGATGAGGGATGGAAAGCAGGGCTGGGTCTGGGTTGCCAGCCAAGGTAAGATTCTGTAATGGGGGTTGCAGGAGATCTCTCCCATGCTGGAAACCCAACCGCTAAAGGCTCTCCACTACACAAAAACGTAACCCCCTTCCTTCCTTTCCTCCCTGCCCCTCTAGTCCTGGCACACCTGTTCCTTCATGCATGAGGTAGCTTGGCCATGAGAAGGCATCTTGATTTTCTGTTGTGGGGCTGTGTGTGTGTGTGTGTGTGCGCGCGTCAGGAGAGAGTGGTAGTTTAAGGTGACTTGATAAAGGCAACATTGCAATTTATTTGGGTTGTGATGTGTGTGTGTGTGTGTGTGTGTGTGTGTGTGTGTGTGTGTGTGCCAGCCAGTTGAATTCTCATTGTATCCTCATGGGTGAGTGGATGCATTAAAACAATTAACAAAGCGAGTCAAACTATTTTATCAGGTGATTCTTACACATTTACATTTCCTGTGCAGATATAGAGCACATATCATTTGCATACCATTAGTGGTGATTGTTGTTAGCTAATATACCATTACCAACAAGTAAAAAAGTCAACGGCCATGTCTTTGACTGTGACACACCATAACTGTTGACTAAAATGTACTTTTTTAATACATTCAGATTTTTTACCAGGCAAAATATTTTTTTATGCTAAAATTAAGAAGTAATGTGGTATATTGTTTTATTTTTTATTTTATTTTTTGTGTCCTGAGGCTTTTAACCAAATTATCATAGATGAGACGAAATGTTTCACTTGCCCCTTTAAGGGCGGGAGGTTGCCGTGGTAACGCGACTCCAGTCACGTTTGTGCCTATAGATACCTATAGTACCTGCGTTGTTTCTCTTCCCTTGCAGTTGAAACGCAAACATTGAAGAACAACCTAGCTTGTGAAAAAAAACTATGCAAATAGCCAAGAAATACAACTACAAAGTCTCACTTCAGTAGACTTTAGTTTCAAGTAAATTAGATCTACTTTTATGCCTGTGCGCAGCGCTTCGAAAAACGATTCTGCCACTCATGTCTTCAAGCGCTCACAGCCCCCAGCCATGTAGTGCTGCAGCGCGAGGCAGAAATACTTTGAAAACAGCTACTGCAGCATTTATTTAGCTATAAATGTGATCATACTGGACCTTTTTATTCCCAAATGCGACTGAAATGCTTGCACTGTGGCGGGTGTTAATTTTAGGCCCTGGTGCTGTGTCATTGCATGAAAAAGACCTATGTACAACACCAATAAATTATTTTACAACCCAATTAAGGCACAACAACTTGCTCTACCAGTTTCGAGCAATGTAGGGCATGCGTGCACCGAATCATCGTTGCTGAGTTTTCATCATCTTTCCCGAATGCAGGCTTCGGTGTCAGATTGACAGAAATGCTGTTTAACCAAGGCGTTGGAAAGGCGTCTCACCTGAGGCTAGGATTAATTTGGGAATGATCCATGGACATTAAGTACAGTAGAGCAGAATGGGCAAGAAACCAATATGTTTTGTGCGTGTGTTTGGGGTGTTTTCAATCCCTACCTGTTTGTATCATTTACCAAGTGGTCTGGACTAAAGAAAAAGGGAATACAGTGCCTTGCGAAAGTATTCGGCCCCCTTGAACTTTGCGACCTTTTTCCACATTTCAGGCTTCAAACATAAAGATATAAAACTGTATTTTTTTGTGAAGAATCAACAACAAGTGGGACACAATCATGAAGTGGAACGACATTTATTGGATATTTCAAACTTTTTTAACAAATCAAAAACTGAAAAATTGGGCGTGCAAAATACTGCAGTTTTCAGTGTTTCCCCTGGGATTGTTTTTATCGTGGGGCAGAGTGAAATGTTTTACAGTTTTAAAACAAGTTTCCAGCAATTCTACACATTTTGTCATGGGCTATTGACCAAAAATCTACTAGCACTAACAGAATTTCTACTGGTCTGGACATGTGTAGTTTGTAAATGCATTGGGGTCATGCAGGTTGGCATGCTTTCTCTCTGTACTTCGCTAATAATAGGCTATATTTGGTTATACACTGCTCAAAAAAATAAAGGGAACACTTAAACAACACAATGTAACTCCAAGTCAATTACACTTCTGTGAAATCAAACTGTGAAATCAAACTGTCCACTAAAGAAGCAACACTGATTGACAATACATTTCAACATGCTGTTGTGCAAATGGAATAGACAACAGGTGGAAATTATAGGCAATTAGCAAGACACCCCCAATAAAGGAGTGGTTCTGCAGGTGGTGACCACAGACCACTTCTCAGTTCCTATGCTTCCTTGCTGATGTTTTGGTCACTTTTGAATGCTGGCGGTGCTTTCACTCTAGTGGTAGCATGAGACGGAGTCTACAACCCACACAAGTGGCTCAGGTAGTGCAGTCATCCAGGATGGCACATCAATGCGAGCTGTGGCAAGAAGGTTTGCTGTGTCTGTCAGTGTAGTGTCCAGAGCATGGAGACGCTACCAGGAGACAGGCCAGTACATCAGGAGACGTGGAGGAGGCCGTAGGAGGGCAACAACCTAGCAGCAGGACCGCTACCTCTGTGCAAGGAGGAGCAGGAGGAGCACTGCCAGAGCCCTGCAAATTGACCTCCAGCAGGCCACAAATGTGCATGTGTCTTCTCAAACGGTCAGAAACAGACTCCATGAGGGTGGTATGAGGGCCCGACGTCAACAGGTGGGGGTTGTGCTTACAGCCCAACACCATGCAGGACATTTGGCATTTGCCAGAGAACACCAAGATTGGCAAATTCGCCACTGGCGCCCTGTGCTCTTCACAGATGAAAGCAGGTTCACACTGAGCACATGTGACAGACGTGACAGTCTGGAGACACCGTGGAGAACGTTCTGCTGCCTGCAACATCCTCCAGCATGACCGGTTTGGTGGTGGGTCAGTCATGGTGTGGGGTGGCATTTCTTTGGGGGGCCGCACAGCCCTCCATGTGCTCGCCAGAGGTAGCCTGACTGCCATTAGGTACCGAGATGAGATCCTCAGACCCCTTGTGAGACCATATGCTGGTGCGGTTGGCCCTGGGTTCCTCCTAATGCAAGACAATGCTCGACCTCATGTGGCTGGAGTGTGTCAGCAGTTCCTGCAAGAGGAAGACCTGAATCCAATTGAGCACATCTGGGACATCATGTCTCGCTCCATCCACCAGTCTGTTGCACCACAGACTGTCCAGGAGTTGGCGTATGCTTTAGTTCAGGTCTGGGAGGAGATCCATCTGCCACCTCATCAGGAGCATGCCCAGGCGTTGTAGGGAGGGCATACAGGATTAATTGCATTCATTTATGTTTCTAAAGTATATAATTTCGAGAGAGAAAATGTGTACATCTCGAAATAGTCGCTGCTATTTTAAAGCTGCAATAAGTAACTTTTTGGGTGACCCGACCACATTCATATATAAATGTTGCTTATAGATCTGTCATTCTCATTGAAAGCAAGTCTAAGAAGCGGTAGATCTGTTCTATGTGCGCTATTTCTATGCTTACAATATTTTAGGGGTTATGGAAAATATATTTCACAGTGGTTTAGATGGTACAATGATTCTCTACACCAGTGGTTCCCAAACTTTTTATAGTCCCGTACCCCTTCAAACATTCAACCACCAGCTGCGTACCCCCTCTTGCACCAGGGTCAGCGCACTCTCAAATGTTGTTTTTTTGCCGTCATTTTAAGCCTGCCACTCACTCACTATACGATACATTTATTAAACATAAGAATGAGTGTACATTTTTGTCACAACCTGGCTCGTGGGAAGTGACAAAGAGCTCTTATAGGACCAGGCACAAATAATAAGAATAAATAATTTTGCTCTTTATTTAACCATCTTACATATAAAACCTTATTTGTTCATCGAAAAATTGTGAATAACTCTCCACAGGTTAATGAGATAGGTGTGCTTGAAAGGATGCACATACAATGGGGCAAAAAAGTATTTAGTCAGCCACCAATTGTGCAAGTTCTCCCACTTAAAAAGATGAGAGAGGCCTGTAATTTCATCATAGGTACACTTCAACTATGACAGACAAAATGAGAAGAAAGAAATCCAGAAAATCACATTGTAGGATTTTTAATGAATTTATTTGCAAATTATGGTGGAAAATAAGTATTTGGTCAATAACAAAAGTTTATCTCAATACTTTGTTATATACCCTTTGTTGGCAATGACAGAGGTCAAACGTTTTCTGTAAGTCTTCACAAGGTTTTCACACACTGTTGCTGGTATTTTGGCCCATTCCTCCATGCAGATCTCCTCTAGAGCAGTGATGTTTTGAGGCTGTTGCTGGGCAACATGTACTTTCAACTCCCTCCAAAGATTTTCTATGGGGTTGAGATCTGGAGACTGGCTAGGCCACTCCAGGACCTTGAAATGATTCTTACGAAGCCACTCCTTCGTTGCCCGGGCGGTGTGTTTGGGATCATTGTCATGCTGAAATACCCAGCCATGTTTCATCGTCAATGCCCTTGCTGATGGAAGGAGGTTTTCACTCAAAATCTCACGATACATGGCCCCATTCATTCTTTCCTTTACACGGATCAGTCGTCCTGGTCCCTTTGCAGAAAAACAGCCCCAAAGCATGATGTTTCCACCCCCATGCTTCACAGTAGGTATGATATTCTTTGGATGCAACTCAGCATTCTTTGTCCTCCAAAGACGACGAGTTTAGTTTTTACCAAAAAGTTATATTTTGGATTCATCTGACCATATGACATTCTCGCAATCTTCTTCTGGATCATCCAAATGCTCTCTAGCAAACTTCAGACGGGCCTGGACATGTTCTGGCTTAAGCAGGGGGACACGTCTGGCACTGCAGGATTTGAGTCCCTGGCGGCGTAGTGTGTTACTGATGGTAGGCTTTGTTACTTTGTTCCCAGCTCTTTGCAGGTCATTCACTAGGTCCCCCCTTGTGGTTCTGGGATTTTTGCTCACCGTTCTTGTGATCATTTTGACCCCACGGGGTGAGATCTTGCGTGGAGCCCCAGATCGAGGGAGATTATCAGTGGTCTTGTATGTCTTCCATTTCCTAATAATTGCTCCCACAGTTGATTTCTTCAAACCAAGCTGCTTACCTATTGCAGATTCAGTCTTCCCAGCCTGGTGCAGGTCTACAATTTTGTTTCTGGTGTCCTTTGACAGCTCTTTGGTCTTGGCCATAGTGGAGTTTGGAGTGTGACTGTTTGAGGTTGTGGACAGGTGTCTTTTATACTGATAACAATTTCAAACAGGTGCCATTAATACAGGTAACGAGTGGAGGACAGAGGAGCCTCTTAAATAAGAAGTTACAGGTCTGTGAGAGCCAGAAATCTTGCTTGTTTGTAGGTGACCAAATACTTATTTTCCACCATAATTTGCAAATAAATTCATAAAAAATCCTACAATGTGATTTTCTGGATTTTTTTTCTCATTTTGTCTGTCATAGTTGAAGTGTACCTATGATGAAAATGACAGGTCTCTCTCATCTTTTTAAGTGGGAGAACTTGCACAATTTGTGCTGACTAAATACTTTTTTGCCCCCACTGTAACTCTGCAATGTTGGGTTGTATTTGACAAAGTCTCAGTCTTAAATAATTTTCCACACACTGTCTATGCCTGTATTTAGTTTTCATGCTAGTGAGGGCCGAGAATCCACTCTCATATAGGTACATGGTTGCAAAGTGCATCTGTGCCTTAACAGCGCGATTTGCCAAGGCAGGATACTCTGAGCGCAGCCTAATACAGAAATCTGGCAGTGTCTTCTGATTAAATTCAATTTTGATGAGGCTCTTCAGATATCAGTAAGTGGACTGGAGGCAGGGCATGAACGTGATAACTATTCCAGTTGTTTGTTTCATTCATTTTGGGAAAGTACCTGCGTAATTGCGCACACAACTCACTCAGGTGCTTCGCTATATCACATTTGACATTGTTCGTAGCTTGAGTTCATTTGCACACTGAAAATCATACAATGATGTAAAGACCTGTGTGTTGTCCTTGTTAATGCAGACAGAGAAAGAGCTCCAACTTGTTAATCATAGCCTCAATTTTGTCCCGCACATCGAATATAGTTGCGGAGAGTCTCTGTAATCCTAGATTCAGATCATTCAGGCGAGGAAAAAACACCCAGATAGGCCTCTCGTGTGAGAAACTCGTCATCATGCAAGACAAGTGAAAATTATGGTCAGTAAAGAAAACTTTAAACTTGTCTCTCAATAAAAAAGAAAAACGCCTCAATACTTTGCCCCTTGATAACCAGCACACTTCTGTATGTTGTAAAAGTGTTACATGGTTGCTGCCCATATCATTGCATAGTGCAGAAAATACACGAGAGTTCAGGCCTTGCTTTAACGAAGTTACCATTTTCACTGTAGTGTCCAAAACGTCTTTCAAGCTGTCAGGCATTCCCTTGGCAGCAAGAGCCTCTCGGTGGATGCTGCATTGTACCTAAGTGGCGTCGGGAGCAACTGCTTGCACGCGCGTTACCACCTCACTATGTCTCCCTGTCATGGCTTTTGTGCCATCAGTACAGATACCAACACATCTTAACCACCAAAGTCCAATTGATATCACAAAGCTGTCCAGTACTTTAAAATGTCCTCTCCTGTTGTCCTGGTTTCCAGTGGTTTGCAGAAGAGGATGTCTTCCTTAATTGACTCCCCATAAACGTAACAGACATTTACCAGGATTTACCAGCCAATCCCGCCATATGTCTGTTGACTCATCCAGCAGTAACGCATAGAATTCACTTGCTTGTATGCGAAGCAGCAATTGTTTCAAAGCATCTGCTGCCATATCACTGATGCGTCGTGAAACAGTATTGTTTGATGAAGCATTGACTATATAGTTTTTATACATATAACACACTGTGGCTGAGGAAAGGCACTACTCCCAATATAAGTGAACCCCAAATCAAGGTAGTTCTCATCATATTTGTATTCAGCCACCAATTGTGCAAGTTCTCCCACTTAAAAAGATGAGAGAGGCCTGTAATTTTCATCATAGGTACACTTCAACTATGACAGACAAAATGAAAAAAAGAAATCCAGAAAATCACATTGTAGGATTTTTATGAATTTATTTGCAAATTATGGTGGAAAATAAGTATTTGGTCACCTACAAACAAGCAAGATTTCTGGCTCTCACAGACCTGTAACTTCTTCTTTAAGAGGCTCCTCTGTCCTCCACTCGTTACCTGTATTAATGGCACCTGTTTGAACTTGTTATCAGTATAAAAGACAGCTGTCCACAACCTCAAACAGTTACACTCCAAACTCCACTATGGCCAAGACCAAAGAGCTGTCAAAGGACACCAGAAACAAAATTGTAGACCTGCACCAGGCTGTGAAGACTGAATCTGCAATAGGTAAGCAGCTTGGTTTGAAGAAATCAACTGTGGGAGCAATTATTAGGAAATGGAAGACATACAAGACCACTGATAATCTCCCTCGATCTGGGGCTCCACACAAGATCTCACCCCGTGGGGTCAAAATGATCACAAGAACGGTGAGCAAAAATCCCAGAACCACACGGGGGGACCTAGTGAATGACCTGCAGAGAGCTGGGACCAAAGTAACAAAGCCTACCATCAGTAACACACTACGCCGCCAGGGACTCAAATCCTGCAGTGCCAGACGTGTCCCCCTGCTTAAGCCAGTACATGTCCAGGCCCGTCTGAAGTTTGCTAGAGAGCATTTGGATGATCCAGAAGAAGATTGGGAGAATGTCATATGGTCAGATGAAACCAAAATATAACTTTTTGGTAAAAACTCAACTCATCGTGTTTGGAGGACAAAGAATGCTGAGTTGCATCCAAAGAACACCATATCTACTGTGAAGCATGGGGTGGAAACATCTTGCTTTGGGCTGTTTTTCTACAAAGGGACCAGGACGACTGATCCGTGTAAATGAAAGAATGAATGGGGGCCATGTATCGTGAGATTTTGAGTGAAAACCTCCTTTCATCTGCAAGGGCATTGAAGATGAAACGTGGCTGGGTCTTTCAGCATGACAATGATCCCAAACACGCAACGAAGTAGTGGCTTCGTAAGAAGCATTTCAAGGTCCTGGAGTGGCGTAGCCAGTCTCCAGATCTCAATCCCATAGAAAATCTTTGGAGGGAGTTGAAAGTCCGTGTTGCCCAGCAACATCCCCAAAACATCACTGCTCTAGAGGAGATCTGCATGGAGGAATGGGCCAAAATACCAGCAACAGTGTGTGAAAACTTGTGAAGACTTACAGAAAACGTTTGACCTCTGTCATTGCCAACAAAGGGTATATAACAAAGTATTGAGATAAACTTTTGTTATTAACCAAATACTTATTTTCCACCATAATTTGCAAATAAATAAATTAAAAATCCTACAATGTGATTTTCTGGATTTTCTTTTCTCATTTTGTCTGTCATAGTTGAAGTGTACCTATGATGAAAATTACAGGCCTCTCTCATCTTTTTAAGTGGGAGAACTTGCACAATTGGTGGCTGACTAAATACTTTTTTGCCCCTACCTACATACATACACAAGAGCATACCCAGTGCACACAGAAAGGCACACATAATTTGACACACAGTCCTAAGTGCATTTGGAAGCAGCTCTCTTACATCCTCACACACACATGACCTTTCGGACAGCAATTGTTATTCTGTACAGCTCTTATCACCCTAAGCGCCAGTAGACTGAGTTGAACTCAGGGACACAAGAAATGCACATAGCACAAGGCTTTTGATGTTTGAACTCGAGAACCCCGGACGATACATTCAGCATACACAAAAGCACTTTCACTTCATTTTTCACGAGGCCATGCATTTGTGTTTGTACAACTACGTCTAAACTCTCGTCTGCGAGCATTAGACCCAGCGCTGTGCGAGTAATGGGCTCTTGACGTGTGTGTGTGTGTGTGTGTGTGTGTGTGTGTGTGTGTGTGTTTGAGAGAGAGAGAGAGAGAGAGAGAGAGAACCGGCTTTGAAAATGTGCAGACGCGTGTTAGTGTTTTTATATTTTCCATGTATTTTACAAACGTTACATCCCGAAAATGAGCAACTTTTCTTCTTGGGTAACTGTATTTAACATTCAGCAAACAAGAGACGGCAAAAAAATCCAACAAGCTATTCTAGTCGAGCTTTTCGCGGGACTCCACAAGAGCTGATAAGGAGAGAGGCCAGCGAAGAGCAGGTGGGTATTGCACAAGAGAACATAGTGAAAACAAGAGGCTATAAGTTAGAAGCTTATGTATATTAACCCATCATTAATGAGCTAAATGCAGGACTAATACTGCGTTGACTGTGTGACCTAAAAGAGGTAGGCTACGACATCCATATATAAATTAGTCTGGAAAAGGATGATCTATTTTGGATGCAATTGGTAATGGGATTGATGGAGAGAGAAAGACCGTGCTCACGTGGGCACTGATTTGAAACAACAATTTTCGAGTGATAGGCTGTTTTAAAACTCAGCAGCTGCAGATAATTAAATGAAATAGTAATCTTCACAGTTAAAAAAAACAAGATGACCCCTGAAATCCAGATGGAGATGTGTAAATTAGACACACATTCAGATATATTAGTCCTAATATTACTGTAGCATAGGCTATGCTGCAGGAAATGTACCTAAAAAGCTATCAGCATTGATACATGTATTGTGAATCGCGCTTAATACTGAGATGCACTGTCTGACCCCACCCTGAGCGTTGATGATCGATCATGCACATAACAGAGCAGAGAAGGTCGTGGAGTTGCACATAATTTAACAGTACCATTTCACGTCATTGTGTTCATAGAAATGATGTATTATAATTGACCAGTTTCTCGCAGTTATTTATCCTGGGAAACGGAAGTGGGTTTGGGTGAGAAACGTCTGTAAGTCTTGGTAACCCAGTACCTGCTGTTAAACCCTAACACGCATGTACACAATTCAGGCATGGGCAATTCTGGAGATGTCACCACAACATACCGGTGTCATCAGCTGTTTGTATTTCCAGTAAGGGACACAATAAACACATAAGTATGTGTTGTGTGCTTCTATACACCAGTAATCATCAACTAGATTCAGCCGCGGGACGATTATTTTCTTGAGCTGATGGTCAGGGGGCCTGAACATAATTACAAATGACTTCAATTACTTTACTAGACTGCAAATTGACCGCAAGAAGCCCAAACAGATATAGTATTTGATTGAAACATAATAATTTTAAGCCTCGCTTACATTTCTTTACGATCACATGTACAGTATCTCTCTATTACACTTGGGATTACTTTGGAGCTGATTTTTTTTTTTTTTTTTTACAGTATTTTATGTCAAAGAAAATATTTTTTGTTTTGTTTTTGCTCGGAAAACTTGGGTCCCAAATAAAATCACCCAAAGGCCAAATTCGTCCCGTGTGGAGTTTGGTCATATATTCGAAAACCCTTTTGAATTTTGTATTACGTCAGTAGCATAGTCAAGGATGCATCATGCAAAAATATATTGGCACACTCCAAGTAGGCCACGAGTAACAAGTTAAACCACGCAATTGGATGATTTAACAATCTGCCTCTGGTGGCCAAATTGACCTGTTGAACAAATGCGATTGGATGGTGGTTCTACCGTTTAAGTTCTCTGATAGGTTGATTAGTTATTTTGTTACCGGACATGATTATCTGCTCAGCTGGCCATCCTCAGCATCATGGCTAATTAGCCAGGTTTCCATATGAGAAAAGCTAGCAGCTAGCCATTTTAGACCAATGGTTTTTAAACCATGGTCTAAGCAAAAGTTCACAAGTATGACCCCTGCGGGTTTAAAATGAGTCCAAATGTACACTCACTTACTGAAAGTTTCAAATCAAAAACACTTAAATGGGACGTAGATATGAAAATCCCTTTTGTCCCCTGTCATCACTTCCAAAATCCATGAAAAGCTTAAAGAGCTTTCGCAGCCTCTAAAGATAGGACTTATAGCATCTGATGTGCAAACCCAAAAGGTACATACTGTGCCAATGACACAAAGGGGGTATTGACAAATTAAGGAGAAGACGGATGCCTGCACGAAGGGTAACACATTTGTTTAAAGGGTGTGTATACTGTACTCTACTGTCCTGGGTAAATTGCATTATGTTGAGAGAATTGCCAAGAGTGTGCATAAAGTTGGGGACACAGCTCTACACCATTAAAGAAAACCCAGGATCTACTCGTCCATCTCTGCAATGCCCGCCTGTCACAGCCAGAAACTCTTTCCTCTGTAGAACAGAACTGAGAGGGAATGGGAAGTCAATCTCTGCAATGCCCGCCTGTCACAGCCAGAAACTCTTTCCTCTGTAGAACAGAACTGAGAGGGAATGGGAAGTCCATCTCTGCAATGCCCGCCTGTCACAGCCAGGAACTCTTTCCTCTGTAGAACAGAACTGAGAGGGAATGGGAAGTCAATCTCTGCAATGCCCGCCTATCACAGCCAGGAACTCTTTCCTCTGTAGAACAGAACTGAGAGGGAATGGGAAGTCAATCTCTGCAATGCCCGCCTGTCACAGCCAGGAACTCTTTCCTCTGTAGAACAGAACTGAGAGGGAATGGGAAGTCAATCTCTGCAATGCCCGCCTGTCACAGCCAGGAACTCTTTCCTCTGTAGAACAGAACTGAGAGGGAATGGGAAGTCAATCTCTGCAATGCCCGCCTATCACAGCCAGAAACTCTTTCCTCTGTAGAACAGAACTGAGAGGGAATGGGAAGTCCATCTCTGCAATGCCCGCCTGTCACAGCCAGGAACTCTTTCCTCTGTAGAACAGAACTGAGAGGGAATGGGAAGTCAATCTCTGCAATGCCCGCCTATCACAGCCAGGAACTCTTTCCTCTGTAGAACAGAACTGAGAGGGAATGGGAAGTCAATCTCTGCAATGCCCGCCTATCACAGCCAGAAACTCTTTCCTCTGTAGAACAGAACTGAGAGGGAATGGGAAGTCAATCTCTGCAATGCCCGCCTATCACAGCCAGAAACTCTTTCCTCTGTAGAACAGAACTGAGAGGGAATGGGAAGTCAATCTCTGCAATGCCCGCCTATCACAGCCAGAAACTCTTTCCTCTGTAGAACAGAACTGAGAGGGAATGGGAAGTCAATCTCTGCAATGCCCGCCTATCACAGCCAGAAACTCTTTCCTCTGTAGAACAGAACTGAGAGGGAATGGGAAGTCAATCTCTGCAATGCCCGCCTATCACAGCCAGGAACTCTTTCCTCTGTAGAACAGAACTGAGAGGGAATGGGAAGTCAATCTCTGCAATGCCCGCCTATCACAGCCAGGAACTCTTTCCTCTGTAGAACAGAACTGAGAGGGAATGGGAAGTCAATCTCTGCAATGCCCGCCTATCACAGCCAGGAACTCTTTCCTCTGTAGAACAGAACTGAGAGGGAATGGGAAGTCAATCTCTGCAATGCCCGCCTATCACAGCCAGGAACTCTTTCCTCTGTAGAACAGAACTGAGAGGGAATGGGAAGTCAATCTCTGCAATGCCCGCCTGTCACAGCCAGAAACTCTTTCCTCTGTAGAACAGAACTGAGAGGGAATGGGAAGTCAATCTCTGCAATGCCCGCCTATCACAGCCAGAAACTCTTTCCTCTGTAGAACAGAACTGAGAGGGAATGGGAAGTCAATCTCTGCAATGCCCGCCTGTCACAGCCAGAAACTCTTTCCTCTGTAGAACAGAACTGAGAGGGAATGGGAAGTCAATCTCTGCAATGCCCGCCTATCACAGCCAGAAACTCTTTCCTCTGTAGAACAGAACTGAGAGGGAATGGGAAGTCCATCTCTGCAATGCCCGCCTGTCACAGCCAGGAACTCTTTCCTCTGTAGAACAGAACTGAGAGGGAATGGGAAGTCAATCTCTGCAATGCCCGCCTGTCACAGCCAGGAACTCTTTCCTCTGTAGAACAGAACTGAGAGGGAATGGGAAGTCAATCTCTGCAATGCCCGCCTGTCACAGCCAGGAACTCTTTCCTCTGTAGAACAGAACTGAGAGGGAATGGGAAGTCAATCTCTGCAATGCCCGCCTGTCACAGCCAGGAACTCTTTCCTCTGTAGAACAGAACTGAGAGGGAATGGGAAGTCAATCTCTGCAATGCCCGCCTGTCACAGCCAGGAACTCTTTCCTCTGTAGAACAGAACTGAGAGGGAATGGGAAGTCAATCTCTGCAATGCCCGCCTATCACAGCCAGAAACTCTTTCCTCTGTAGAACAGAACTGAGAGGGAATGGGAAGTCAATCTCTGCAATGCCCGCCTATCACAGCCAGGAACTCTTTCCTCTGTAGAACAGAACTGAGAGGGAATGGGAAGTCAATCTCTGCAATGCCCGCCTATCACAGCCAGAAACTCTTTCCTCTGTAGAACAGAACTGAGAGGGAATGGGAAGTCAATCTCTGCAATGCCCGCCTATCACAGCCAGAAACTCTTTCCTCTGTAGAACAGAACTGAGAGGGAATGGGAAGTCAATCTCTGCAATGCCCGCCTATCACAGCCAGAAACTCTTTCCTCTGTAGAACAGAACTGAGAGGGAATGGGAAGTCAATCTCTGCAATGCCCGCCTATCACAGCCAGAAACTCTTTCCTCTGTAGAACAGAACTGAGAGGGAATGGGAAGTCAATCTCTGCAATGCCCGCCTATCACAGCCAGAAACTCTTTCCTCTGTAGAACAGAACTGAGAGGGAATGGGAAGTCAATCTCTGCAATGCCCGCCTATCACAGCCAGGAACTCTTTCCTCTGTAGAACAGAACTGAGAGGGAATGGGAAGTCAATCTCTGCAATGCCCGCCTGTCACAGCCAGAAACTCTTTCCTCTGTAGAACAGAACTGAGAGGGAATGGGAAGTCAATCTCTGCAATGCCCGCCTATCACAGCCAGAAACTCTTTCCTCTGTAGAACAGAACTGAGAGGGAATGGGAGGTCAATCTCTGCAATGCCCGCCTGTCACAGCCAGAAACTCTTTCCTCTGTAGAACAGAACTGAGAGGGAATGGGAAGTCAATCTCTGCAATGCCCGCCTATCACAGCCAGAAACTCTTTCCTCTGTAGAACAGAACTGAGAGGGAATGGGAAGTCCATCTCTGCAATGCCCGCCTGTCACAGCCAGGAACTCTTTCCTCTGTAGAACAGAACTGAGAGGGAATGGGAAGTCAATCTCTGCAATGCCCGCCTATCACAGCCAGGAACTCTTTCCTCTGTAGAACAGAACTGAGAGGGAATGGGAAGTCAATCTCTGCAATGCCCGCCTGTCACAGCCAGGAACTCTTTCCTCTGTAGAACAGAACTGAGAGGGAATGGGAAGTCAATCTCTGCAATGCCCGCCTGTCACAGCCAGGAACTCTTTCCTCTGTAGAACAGAACTGAGAGGGAATGGGAAGTCAATCTCTGCAATGCCCGCCTGTCACAGCCAGGAACTCTTTCCTCTGTAGAACAGAACTGAGAGAGGGAATGGGAAGTCAATCTCTGCAATGCCCGCCTATCACAGCCAGAAACTCTTTCCTCTGTAGAACAGAACTGAGAGGGAATGGGAAGTCAATCTCTGCAATGCCCGCCTATCACAGCCAGGAACTCTTTCCTCTGTAGAACAGAACTGAGAGGGAATGGGAAGTCAATCTCTGCAATGCCCGCCTATCACAGCCAGAAACTCTTTCCTCTGTAGAACAGAACTGAGAGGGAATGGGAAGTCAATCTCTGCAATGCCCGCCTATCACAGCCAGAAACTCTTTCCTCTGTAGAACAGAACTGAGAGGGAATGGGAAGTCAATCTCTGCAATGCCCGCCTATCACAGCCAGAAACTCTTTCCTCTGTAGAACAGAACTGAGAGGGAATGGGAAGTCAATCTCTGCAATGCCCGCCTATCACAGCCAGAAACTCTTTCCTCTGTAGAACAGAACTGAGAGGGAATGGGAAGTCAATCTCTGCAATGCCCGCCTATCACAGCCAGAAACTCTTTCCTCTGTAGAACAGAACTGAGAGGGAATGGGAAGTCAATCTCTGCAATGCCCGCCTATCACAGCCAGAAACTCTTTCCTCTGTAGAACAGAACTGAGAGGGAATGGGAAGTCAATCTCTGCAATGCCCGCCTATCACAGCCAGAAACTCTTTCCTCTGTAGAACAGAACTGAGAGGGAATGGGAAGTCAATCTCTGCAATGCCCGCCTATCACAGCCAGAAACTCTTTCCTCTGTAGAACAGAACTGAGAGGGAATGGGAAGTCAATCTCTGCAATGCCCGCCTATCACAGCCAGAAACTCTTTCCTCTGTAGAACAGAACTGAGAGGGAATGGGAAGTCAATCTCTGCAATGCCCGCCTATCACAGCCAGAAACTCTTTCCTCTGTAGAACAGAACTGAGAGGGAATGGGAAGTCAATCTCTGCAATGCCCGCCTATCACAGCCAGAAACTCTTTCCTCTGTAGAACAGAACTGAGAGGGAATGGGAAGTCAATCTCTGCAATGCCCGCCTATCACAGCCAGAAACTCTTTCCTCTGTAGAACAGAACTGAGAGGGAATGGGAAGTCAATCTCTGCAATGCCCGCCTATCACAGCCAGGAACTCTTTCCTCTGTAGAACAGAACTGAGAGGGAATGGGAAGTCAATCTCTGCAATGCCCGCCTATCACAGCCAGGAACTCTTTCCTCTGTAGAACAGAACTGAGAGGGAATGGGAAGTCAATCTCTGCAATGCCCGCCTATCACAGCCAGGAACTCTTTCCTCTGTAGAACAGAACTGAGAGGGAATGGGAAGTCAATCTCTGCAATGCCCGCCTGTCACAGCCAGAAACTCTTTCCTCTGTAGAACAGAACTGAGAGGGAATGGGAAGTCAATCTCTGCAATGCCCGCCTATCACAGCCAGAAACTCTTTCCTCTGTAGAACAGAACTGAGAGGGAATGGGAAGTCAATCTCTGCAATGCCCGCCTGTCACAGCCAGAAACTCTTTCCTCTGTAGAACAGAACTGAGAGGGAATGGGAAGTCAATCTCTGCAATGCCCGCCTATCACAGCCAGAAACTCTTTCCTCTGTAGAACAGAACTGAGAGGGAATGGGAAGTCAATCTCTGCAATGCCCGCCTATCACAGCCAGAAACTCTTTCCTCTGTAGAACAGAACTGAGAGGGAATGGGAAGTCAATCTCTGCAATGCCCGCCTATCACAGCCAGAAACTCTTTCCTCTGTAGAACAGAACTGAGAGGGAATGGGAAAAGGCAGAGGAATAGATGAAGCATTTATTTTTCTGCAAAGGGTGTCAAAACCCTATCCGTTTATTTTTCTTTCTTTTTCTTTCTTTCTTTCTTTCTTTCTTTCTTTCTCTCATTTGCTCTCTCTTTCTATATATATATATTTTTTTCACCCTGTCTCTTTGTATTTCTCTCTTTCTAACCCTCTCTCTCTTCCCCTCGTGCTCCCCCTCTCTCTGGGCATTGAAGTGCAGAGGGAAGTGCAGGGAGAGGAGAGAGTTATTTGGCTTGGCCTGCCTGCGAAAGATGGGCCCCATTTTGGAGGGGCCCAGCTAATCAATTTCCACATTGGCTCGGCTAATGTGTGTGTGTTTGCTACAGCTTAGCTCTATAAACTGTATGCCGCTCTATAAACTATGTACACCAACAGGCCACTCTTAGATTAAAGTTAGTTTGAAACACAAAGATATTGGTTTTAGTTCAAGAGGGGTTGTGAAATAACAAATACTCTATGCCAAATAATTGATATATTATTATTAGAAAACAAATGGACTAGAACCAAATGGAATAGATCAGACAATGTAAAGTCAAATTCATAGCCTGTACACACCTACTGCTCTGGCATACACTGTTAGAGAAAAGGGTTCCATAAGGGTTCTTCGGTTGTCCCCATAGAAAAGAACCCTTCTTGGTTCCAGGTAGAATCCTCTGTGGAAAGTGTTCTACATGGAAACCAAAATGATTCTACCTGGAACCAAAAAGTGTTCTTCAAAGGGTTTTCCTATGGGGACAGCCGAAGAACCATTTTAGGTTCCTAGATAGCACCTTTTTTTCTAAGAGTGTACTGTGGTATATACAGTATTTCATGCTCCAAGCCAGCAATTTACAGTTCCTTCAGAAACTATTCAGACCCCTTGATTTTTTCCACATTTTGTTACGTTACAGCCTTATTCTAAAATGTATCAAATTGTTTTCTTTCCTCATCAATCGACACACATACGTTTTTTGAAAGTTTAGCAAATTTATAAAAAACACAAAACGGAATATCACATGTATTCAGACTCTTTACTAAGTACTTTGTTGAAGCACCTTTGGCAACGATTATAGCTTTGAGTCTTCTTGGGTATGAGGCTACAAGCTTGGCACACCTGTATTTGGGGAGTTTCTCCCATTCTTCTCTGCAGATCCTCTCAAGCTCTGTCAGGTTGGATGGGGAGCGTTTCTCCAGAGATGTTCGATTGGGTTCAAGTCCGGGCTCTGCCTGGACCACTCAAGGACATTCAGAGACTTGTCCCGAAGCCACTTCTGCGTTGTCTTGGCTGTTTGCTTAGTGTCATTGTCCTGTTGGAAGGTGAAACTTCACCCCAGTCTGAGGTCCTGAGCAGGTTTTCATCGATCTCTCTGTACTTTGCCCGTTCAACTTTCCCTCAATCCTGACTAGTTTTCCTGACTAGTCTCCTAGTCCCTGCAGCTGATAAACATCCCCACAGCATGATGCTGCCACCACCATGCTTCAGCATAGGGATGGTGCCAGGTTTCCTACAGACGTGACGCTTGGCATTCAGGCCAAAGAGTTCAATCTTGGTTTCATCAGACCAGAGAAACTTGTTGAACAGCCTCAATTGATTGGGGCATGGACTCTACAAGATGTCAAAATCATTCCACAGGGATGCTGGCCCATGTTGACTCCAATGCTTCCCACAGTTGTGTCAAGTAGATTGGATGTGGTGGCCTATTTTTGATACACACGGGAAACTGTTGAGCATGAAAAACACAACACAGTTGCAGTTCTTGACACACTCAAACTTGTGAGCCGGGCACCTACTACCATACCCTGTTCAAAGGCAATTAAAACTTTTGTCTTGCCCATTCACTCTCTGAATGGCACAAATACACAATCCATGTGTCAATTGTTTCAAGGCTTAAAAAGGATTTGTGTATGTGTGCCATTCAGAGAGTGAATGGGCAAGACAAAATATTTAAGTGCCTTTGAACAGGGTATGGTAGTAGGTGAAGTGTACCGGTTTGAGCTAATTATGCATGGCTTTCCCATGCATGAATAAGCTAAATCATGCAAATATAACGTGTCTGTATATAAGAGAACTAACAGGACTGCCCCGGGTGGAGCTCCTGATCGACATGTGTACTTGGTGTATTGAGTTGGTTGGAACCGCTCCAGCGCGCTGATAATAAACAATGATTAATTTAAGATTGACTTCGGGTGTCCCAGTGTAGAATTTCCACAACACATGCCTCACTTGTCTCAAGGCTTAAAAATCCTTCTTTAACCTGTCTTCTCCCCTTCATCTAGGGGCTCCCAAGTGGCGCAGTGGTCTAAAGCACTGCATCTCAGTGCTAGTGGCATCACAACAGATCTTGATTCAATTCCAGGCTGTATCACAACCGGCCCATAGGGCGGTGCACAATTGACCCAGCGTCGTCCAGGTTCGGCCGGGGTAGGCCGTCATTGTAAATAAGAGTTTGTTCTTAACTGACTTGCCTAGTTAAATAAAGGTTAAAACCTCTTTGGGCTGCAATCCCGTTAACGAGATGATATGACAACATCTAGGGGCTCCCAAGTGTGTTATGCAGGTGAGTGAGGACCCAAAAGCGGTTTAACAGAAACAGAGTCTTTTAATGTCCAAACACAGGGAAGACATAAATCCTCTTCAGATGTATCGGTTGACAAAATAGACAACCCGCAGAGAGGGCGACAAATAAATCATAAAGTCCTCTGATCTTTACAGGAGAGTCCCCTTCTAGCAGCAGAGGAGAATAGCAGGGTTAGCGGCAACAGACTGCTGGTCTCTCCGGGTAGGCGCGGGTTGTAGAGGACAGAGGTACCTGATCACACGTAGCATCTGATGAAGAGGCAGATTACGACAGGACGGGACAAGGGTGAAGCAAACGAGAATCTGACAAAGACAGAAGCAGAAACAGAGAGAGAAATAGAGACCTAATCAGAGGGAAAAAAGGGAACAGGTGGGAGAGAGTAAACGAGGTAGTTAGAGGAGATGAGGAACAGCTGGGGGAAGGAAAGGGAGAGAAGGTAACCTAATACGACCAGCAGGGGGAAACGAAGTGAAGAGAAAGAACAGGAACAAGACATAACATGACAATACATGACAAAGTGGCGCAGTGGTCTAAAGCACTGCATCTCAGTGCTAGTGGCATCACAACAGATCTTGATTCAATTCCAGGCTGTATCACAACCGGCGAAAGTGCAGGGTGCCAAATTCAAAACATCAGGATTCTCATAATTAAAATTACTCAAACATACATGTATCTTATACCGTGTTAAAGGTAGTCTTGTTGTTAATCTCACCACAGTGTCCGATTTCAAATATGCTTTTCAGCGAAAGCACCACAAATTATTATGTTAGGTCACCACCAAACCACAATAAAAACAGCCATTTTTACAGCCAAAGAGAGGAGTCACAAAAAGCACAAATAGAGATAAAATTAATCACTAACCTTTGATGATCTTCATCAGATGACACTCATAGGACTTCATGTTACAAAATACATGTATGTTTTGTTTGATAAAGTTCATACATGTATTTTGTAACATTCACTAGTTCCAAAAACATCCAGTGATTTTTGCATAGCCACATCAATTCAACAGAAATACTCATCATAAATGTAGATGATAATACAAGTTATACACATGGAATTATAGATATACCTCTCCTTAATGCAACCGCTGTGTCAGATTTCAAAAAAACTTTATGGAAAAAGCAAACCATGCAATAATCTAATTATTTTCCTAAACAAATTAGGGATACAATGATGTTGACTTGGCTTCTGAGACGTGCTGTCCTACACCTTCATATTGCCCTGCTAACTCACACATACTGTACAAACAGGCACAAGGTGAGCCACAGGAAGCGCCAGGGAGAGCTGGCTTGCTAAAGGCGTGACAGGCGACCAGGGGCCTTATATATCTCTGCTAGTTAACCTCGCCTACGCACGCTGATGAGAGGCCTGGATGCCCCAGAATGTGGGGTTGGAACGTTATTAGCACGAGAACTTTTAGCTACTTCCCACTGTCCTCCTGTTTGTGTAAAATGAAGGACACGGGAGGCCCGGGCCGCTGACGGTTTTAACCCTGCCTGCCCGCAGCTGGCCTTCTTATCTGGCCAGCCTGTGCCGGTTCATATTTATCCGTCTCTGAGAGGCAATGCCACCATACTGCCCTGGTTTAGCATTGGGATTAGCATAAGAATCAAATTCAAGGCCACAACAAACAGCCATAGCCGCTGCACACTCCATTAAAAGGGTACCGATGTGTGTGAACACAACACTTGATATCGGCGATGGGTCTAGATGGCAGCAATAGATGTTGGTGGAATTATGAGTGCTGTCACAATCTACTGCTGACCCCTGACCCTGAGCTGGGGTTAGAGGTTAGGGGTTAAGTTGTTGTCTTAGTCTCAAACTGCTGCTGCTGAAATTATGTTTGTGCTTACTTGTAAACTTTTTCTTCTTAAACCATGGTGTAAACCATTGGTCTAAAATGGCTAGCTGCTAGCTTTTCTCGATTTGGCCAACCTGGCCAAATTAGCCACAATGTTGAGGACAGCCAGCTGAGTAGATAAATATATCCGGTAACAAATTCAGTTTCAGCCAAGACATAAACATGTGAAGATATAAACAAGGACCAGCAGTGGAGGGTTTTCTCCTTTCTCCTACCTTCACCACCTGGGGGAGGCCCGTCAGGAAGTCCAGTACCCAGTTGCACAGGGCGGGGTCGAGACCCAGGGTCTCGAGCTTGATGACGAGCTTGGATTTGATTTGATTTAACAATAATCTTGCCTCAATCGGATTCCGACGCACAGCCACCATGTGTTGATACTGTGGAGTAGACTCCTTTAGAGTAGACTCCTTTAGTGTAGACTCCTTTAGAGTAGACTCCTTTAGAGTAGACTCCTTTAGTGGATCACTCCACCACTCCAGGCTATCAGTGGTGGGTGAATTACTGCTATTTGACAGCACCACGAGAGTCATCGCCTTTGACTTGCGCTGTCTGAATACAAAGTTACATGCTATATAATCCTCCCACCTTTTTCAGTCAAAGTACATGTATGTATGTTAAATGGATGAGCAAAAACGTGGAGTTTGGTCATATATGCGAAAATCCTTTTGAATTGTGTATGACGTCAGTAGCATAGTCAAGGATCCATCATGCAAAAATATATTGGCACACTCCAAGTAGACCATGAGTAACAAGTTAAACCAAGCAATTGGATGATTTAACAATCTGTCTCTGGTGGCCAAATTGACCTGTTGCGATTGGATGGTGGCTCTACTCTTTGAGGTCTCTGATAGGTTGATTAGTTATCGGATATAATTATCTGCTCAGCTGGCCATCCTCAGCATCATGGCTAATTAGTCAGGTTTCCCTATGAGAAAAGCTAGTAGCTAGCCATTTTAGACCAATGGTTTTTAAACCATGCCTGCACGAAGGGTAACACATTTGTTTAAGGGGCGTGTATACTGTACTCTACTGTCCTGGGTAAATTACATAATGTTGAGAGAATGCCAAGAATGTGCAAAGCTGTCATCAAGGCAAAGGGTGGCTACTTTGAAGAATCTCAAATATAAAATATATTTTGATTTGTTTAACAATTTTTTGGTTACTACATGATTCCATATGTTTTATTTCGTAGTTTTGATGTCTTCACTATTATTATACAAAGTAGAAAATAGTAAAAATAAAGAAAAAACGTTCAATGAGTAGCTATGTCCAAACTTTTGACTGGTACTGTATATGTTTGCAGCTCTCAATGATCCAGTAGTTGCAGGGAGATATAAAGTTATAGTAGCAGTGAGCGGTGGACTGAGAGATGATTAGAGAATATCATATAGAACATAAATCCTGTATAAATGCTTTGCACACTGCACCAGCCGCCCACATTCCTGAACAAATGTTCCTAAGACGACCCATGTAAAGAGCTATAGGCAAGGTTTACTGTACACCATACAGTGCATTCGGGAAAATATTCAGACAGCTTCCCTTTTTCCACACTGTGTTACGTTACAGCCATATTCTAAAATGGATTCAATAGCTTTTCCCCCTCATCAATCTACACAACACAATACCCCATAATGTCAAAGCAAATACAGTTTTTTAGACATTTTTGCAAATGTATTAAAAATGAAAAACAGAAATACCTTATTTACATAAGTATTCAGACACTTATTCAGAGACGCAAAATTGAGCTCAGGTGCATCCTGTTTCTATTGATCATCCTTGAGATGTTTCTACAACTTGATTGGAGTCCAGATGTGGTAAGTTCAATTGATTGGACCTATTTTGGAAAGGCATACACCTTTCTATATAAGGTAACACAGTTGACATGCATATCAGAGCAAAAACCAAGCCATGAAGTCTAAGGAATTGTGTTGAGGCACAGATCTGGGGAAGGGTACCAAAACATTTCTATAGCTTTGAAGGTCCCCAAGAACACAGTGGCCTCCATCATTCTTAAATGGAAGAAGTTTGGAACCACCAAGACTCTTCCTAGAGCTGGCTGCCCGGCTAAACTGCGCAATCGGGGAGAAGGGCCTTGGCCAAGGAGGTGACCAAGAACCCGATGGTCACTCTGACAAAGCTCCAGTTCCTCTGTGGGGATGGGAGAACCTTCCATAAGCACTCCACCAATCAGGCCTTTAAGGTAGAGTGGCCAGACGGAAGCCACTCCTCAACTTGGAGTTTGCCAAAAGACATCTAAAGACTCTCAGACCATGAGAAACAAGATCCTCTGGTCTGCTGAAACCTAAATTAAACTCTTTGGCCTGAATGCCAAGCGTCACGTCTGGAGGAAACCTGCACCATCCGTGTGGTGAAGCATGTTGGTGGCAGCATCATGCTGTGGGGATGTTTTTCAGTGGCAGGGACTGGGAGACTAGCAAGGATCGATGGAAAGATGAACGGAGATGAATACAGAGACATCCTTGATGAAAACCTGCTCCAGAGCGCTCAGGACCTCAGAATAGAGGTTTACCTTCCAACAGGACAACAACCCTAAGCACACAGCCAAGACAATGCAGGAGTGGCTTCGGGACAAGTCTCTGAATGTCCTTGAGTGGACCAGCCAGTGCCCTGAACCTGATCGAACGTCTCTGGAGAGAACTGAAATTAGCTGTGAAGTGACACTCCCCATCCAACCTGACAGAGCTTGAGAGGAATGGGAGAAACTCCCCAAATACAGGTTTGCCAAGCTTGTAGCGTCATACCCGAGTAGACTCAAAGCTGTAATCGCTGCCAAAGGTGCTTCAACAAAGTACGGAGTCTGAATAGTCATGTAAATGTGATATTTCCGTTTTTGCTTTGTCTTTTTGTATTTTGTATTTTTTTTATTTCACCTTTATTTAACTAGGCAAGTCAGTTAAGGTCAAATTCTTATTTACAATGCCGGCCTACCCTGGACGACGCTGGGCCAATTGTGGCCACCCTACGGAACTCCCAATCCTGGCCGGTTGTGATACAGCCCGGGATCGAACAAGGGTCTATAGTGACGCCTCTAGCACTGAGATGTAGTGCCATAGACGGCGGCGCCACTCAGGAGCATTATGCGGTATTGTGTGTAGATTGATAAGGGAATAAAACAACTGAATCCATTTTTAGAATAAGGCTGTAATGTAACAAAATGTGGAAAAAGTCAAAGGGTCTGAATCATTTCCAAATGCCCTGTATATTTTGATTCCCCTGACCAGCGTAAGCCTTAGGTAAGACACCTCATTTGGCTGGAGGATTACGATGGTAAGCCTTTTAGAGGTAAGCTGGTCACATGAAATATACCGTAGAGTTTTGCATTGACCATTAGACCCCCCCCCCCTTCAAACCCTTTACAGCTCCCTCTGGTTCCCACCCCACCTGAACATTTAACTACTTGTTGCCCCATCCTGGCTAGCCAGAACACACACGGATCACCAATCCAAAAGATTAGGGGTTTATGAAAATCAAGTGTTTTTTTTAGCTAACATTTGTCTTTTTCTAAAGTACTGTGTTATAAGGACTCTTTACCTTTCGGACCGTCCCTCAGCCCTATTGAGTTGTTTAATGGTGTGGATTTGTCGAAAGTTGTCGTTCAATGGGTTTCTGGAGGTCATTAATACTTTTGCTGAAGAGAACTACTTGAAATATCTGTGAGATATGTTAGTACAGTAGACACTTAACGGTACCCAAGAATAAAAGGCAGAATAGGAGGGAGGGGAGGGTTTTATTCCCCCACCCTGTTCTAGTACATTGTTTACGACCACAAGTGCAAATATCAGGTTTTGGTGGTTGGGAATGGGGAGGAGGGGGGTGGAGTAGGTTTATGGGGAGCTTTGCTCCTTGTATGAGCTTGACATGTCTGCCTCGCACACAGATGTACATACAGTCACCTTGTCTGCTCTTGCTCCCCCTTCTCCCCCTTTTTACTTTCAGCTACTTTCAGTCTTCACGTGAATCACGTACCCCTTGTTCATGTGGATTCCTGTTGAATTAGACCACTCACGCTGACGGGCCGGGCGGGGCAGTAAACGGACACACTGGAATTAGCGTGATGCCGTAACAGGTGAAGGGCCTTTTTTCTTATTTTTTTTATTTTACAGCTGGCTGACTGGCAGAGATCCAGCTGCATGGCACTGTCCTCAGGTTGTGTGCAGTCAGCACTTCAGGAGAGTGAATATGTCTTGCACAATGCCGAACTGGCACTTTTCCCCACTCGGTCAACACTGCCTCCTGTCAATATGCATTGTTGGATCACGTGAGGGAGCCTGTAGTTTTATGTGCACTGATTAGTTAGCCAAAAAGAGGACCCCCCTCCTCCTCCAGCAGGACTTCCCCAACCCAGAGTTAGATTAGTGGTTCAGAACTCTTAAAGAGTCATAAGCTGATGATGGAGCAATTCATTTTTCTTTCATTGGCACTATGCATGCTACAGATATTTCCACGTGTTTAATGTCCATGAATGACCACAGCCACTGCTGTCTGTTTAAGGAATTAGGAGCCTGTCAACGTGAGGCTGTCATCAATTTGGGGATTGTTTAGTTTGTGCAGTAAGTTCTATGGGCAACATTGTGACGTATCATTTGATGGAAAGAGAACATTCTTTACATTATGAACATAGCATGATAGTATGAAGCCATCGGGCGATATGTAACGGTTAGCATGTTGTATGTGCAGTGTATGCAGGAACGTGTTAGCGAACAGCTAGCGGTTATAGTTTGTAAGAAACAGCTTGATGTGGTGTTTTCAGAAGTAGAAGAGTGCGAGTCAGGAAGCAGTTCGAAGTGAGTGTGTGTTGACAGTGCAGGATTTGCCAGAGAATCTGAGAGAAGAGGCACGGAGGGATGGAAAAGTGGTGACACAGATCCCTCACTCGTGCCTCTCAGGTGGAAAGCGTGAGAGTGTATTTCCCCTCTCTGCCCATCTGTCACTGTTGGAGCAGTTAGGTTAGCATCACTCAGTCCTTTTCTCTCCCTTTACACACACCTATTCCCACAGTAGGAACAATGGAGAAAGCAAGCTATGTTTTCAGTTCTTCCTCTTTTCTGTAGAGCTGGGTTGGGATGCTTTTAGCATACAGTGTGGGATTTAGGCCAGTCTTTTAGTTGCCTGCATCTCCCAAGAGTATGATTCACAACCTGGCTCAGTGTAATCCCAGTCTACATGTTTGGACCGGATGTGTTCTGAACCTTGACTCTACATTTGAGATAATTGAATTGTTCAGGTGGGCATTTACGCCTATACTTTACTGGAAACACGCTCATTGTTCCCTGCTGCATTACAATGCTTAGAGACTGTGACATTTAAATCAAAGCCATTATATCCACAGAAAGCCAGTCAAAAGTTTGGACACCTACTAATTCCAGTATTTTTTATTTTTTACAATTCTTTACATTGTAGATTAATAGTGAAGACGCCAACCCCATGAAATAACACATGGAATCATGTAGTAACCAAAAAAGTGTTTAACAAATCAAAATATATTGAATATTTGAGATTATTCCAAGTAGCCACCCTTTGCCTTGAAGACAGCTTTGCACACTCTTGGCATTTTCTCCAACAGCTTCACCTGGAATGTTTTTCCAACGGTCTTGAAGGAGTTCCCACAGGACTGGTTGCTGCTTTCCCTTCACTCTGCGGTCCAACTCATCCCAAACCATCTCAATTGGGTTGAGGTCAGGTGATTGTGGAGGCCAGGTCATCTGATGCAGCACTCCATCACTCTCTCTCTCTTGGTCAAATAACCGTTAGACAGCCTGAAGATGTGGACAGAGCAGGAAAGCTAGTTGTTTACATGTGTGAAGGACAGACAGGTGGGGAGAGAGCGAGAGAGGGGTGAGGAGGAGGCTTGAAGTGCTGGGCATCTTGTTAAGACATGCATTACCTGAATTAGGTGCACCTAGGAGGAGTGGCTTCTATGTAGAAATTGAATGTCCTTTGAGCTAGGTAGCTAACAAGCTTGTGTGTGCAGAGCGGCACCAGAATTATACCTAGGAGGTGCGGCTTCTATGTAGAAATTGAATGTCCTTTGAGCTAGGTAGCTAACAAGCTTGTGTGTGCAGAGCGGCACCAGAATTATACCTAGGAGGAGCGGCTTCTATGTAGAAATTGAATGTCCTTTGAGCTAGGTAGCTAACAAGCTTGTGTGTGCAGAGCGGCACCAGAATTATACCTAGGAGGAGTGGCTTCTATGTAGAAATTGAATGTCCTTTGAGCTAGCTAGCTAACAAGCTTGTGTGTGCAGAGCGGCACCAGAATTATACCTAGGAGGAGTGGCTTCTATGTAGAAATTGAATGTCCTTTGAGCTAGGTAGCTAACAAGCTTGTGTGTGCAGAGCGGCACCAGAATTATACCTAGGAGGAGTGGCTTCTATGTAGAAATTGAATGTCCTTTGAGCTAGGTAGCTAACAAGCTTGTGTGTGCAGAACGGCACCAGAATTAAAAACACATCTCACCTTTTTGTAGTCAACAAATCCAAAGTGAAATGTGATAACTAGGCCTATAGTATCCTTAACTAGCATTGAAAAAGTGAATCCCTTCTTCTCTTACTAATAAAACATCTCTCCCTTTCTTCTGAATCAAGCTTGTAACATCAGTACAGTAGCTTCATTTGAGCCGGATCCGGCACCTCTCCGTTTTGGACTGTTTTGTTCCGGAACTTATTTGGCCGGATCAGGTAACTCTCGTGGCATGAAAAATATGTTTCACTTTTTTCAATCTCAAAATTTGAATACAAGCGACCAAAAAAACGTATTGTGAGAAAGGAGATTTTCAGCCCGAGCCTAATATTCTAAGAGTTGATTCGGGTTGGGACGGCCCCGGTTTGTGGTTTGCTCAACATTGTAACCTTATGTATGTGTGAGACCAATGGGTGGCCGTGGCTGTGTGAGAAGCGTGCCTGTATCTCTCACAAGATTCACTTTCTATGATCTCTCCCCCTCTCTGCTCTGGTAGACATGAGCCTGCAATTCTCACCTCTCCAGCTTTGCAATTCATCATTTATTTTTGCTATAGAATCACAGCTGCGCGAAAAGAGAACACTGTGCTGTAGGCTACCAAAATATTTGATCACCTTCCAAATATTGTTTTACAAAGTAAAACAAGACAGAGAGTGGCTTTTGGCATGAGCGCACGAGCGCATCGGCCATCACCAGCAAGTGAGCTGGGCATCATTGGGTGAGTCAGTGAAACTGGAAAGCATTTGTAGGACTATAATTTCCTCCTCATATTGTAGCCTACAATATGTGTCTCAACACACCTAGGCCAAGGCTATTTATGGATTCAAGACAAGGTCGTTTTTATTGATCTCCGATTCTCCGTTTGTCAGTGTCAAAGTAGCCTGCGATCATTTCTGCGGTATTACAAAAGATTATGCAAAAATCTCCAGTCATGTAAAATTACGTAAAATTGCAGGAAAAGCGACTATAAAAAGGCCACATTTTTCCCGGAACCTATAAGGCCACTGAAAATGTTCCCCCGTGTGTGCAACTTCTGTATGTGCCTCAACTCTACTGCTCTATGCCACTACACAAACGCGATGATATGCATGCAAGTATTATTTTTGTCTCATATGTTCCGGTACCTCAGAACTCCCCACCCCACTCCCCCCAACTCTTGTTCTCACTTTTTGGTTCCGACACCTCCCGATTTACAGATTAAGCACTGGTAAAGGGGCAGGTAGCCTAAACACACACACACAGGCAAATATTTTCAGCTTGCAGGTAGACACTGTAATATGTTTCTGAGTGACAGAGGGAGGACTTTGCATAGGCCCTTTGTTGCGTTTTGTTGTGGTACTAGAAAAAAATGCCAGGACCGTCAAATAACTTTATTAACCGATTCTCATGCTATTAAAATAACGGTTCTGTTCCGAAACAGTATGGATCACTTACATTCCCGGTTTCGTTTCTGTTCCTTGGAAAATGTCATTCTTTTGTGGTTTTCTGTTCTGTTCCCGGAACCGGTTCTGTGCAGGCAGAGCAAGTGGTTACAATGCTGCAGGTTTTGATAGCAGTGCTGGATCAACAGTGCGATGCTATAATGTTAGGTTGCAGTGTAGGGTCAACGGTGCCATGCTGTAATGCAGTGGAGGCTGGTTAGAGGAGCTATAAGAGGACGGGCTCATTGTAATGGATGGAATGGTATAGATGGAACGGAGTCAAACAGCGCCTGTCCTCCTATAACTCCTCCCACCAGCATCCTCTTCTGTAATGTTAGGATGCAGTGAGGGCGAAGCAGTGTGTGCTGGTAATCAGTGTTGTGGTTTCTTTGACGGCTCCGTCATTGAGTGGAGGGAAATGGCTTGTCGATCTCTCCTCACAGTCAGCAGTCTAGAGAACACAATGTCCTCGAACTGCTTTCTCTTCAGTGATACTATTTGTTGTATTTTATTGACCTTCAGCTTTATATCAACAAAAGTATTAGAGCAGTTATTGTTTTTGGGTCAACCAGAGAGCACGAGATGAACAGTTGGTTTGTGAAGGGACTGTTTACAATGTATTTTGGAGTCATAAAAAATGGGGTTATGATAATATTTCTTTCATGGCTCTATTTCTATTGTAACCTCAGCTGACTGGCTGGGATGGTCAGAGTTAGTTCAAGATCATTTTAGTTGTGGGTTACGTCTGGGGATGGGGGGGGGTCCACAGAGAGGTGAAGGAAGGACAACAACTGCTTTGTTTAGTCTACAAACTCAGTGGAGGTATTGTATCATGTCAATTGAACCTAATCTGTTATTTCATGTTGACACAGTACATAGGCTACAGTGCTTTAACATAACGACAGATGACACTTTCTATCTTCGCTGCTTACATCCAGGTTACATGTTTCCACTTCCTGTGGTTGCAGAGTAGGCCATGTGACATG